>NW_020291148.1:277318-312669 GCF_003184625.1 Aspergillus neoniger CBS 115656 | reverse complement strand
AAACGCGAAAGAATAAAAGCGCTATGAGAGACGACCTTTTTTTGCGAGTCGCTTCGAGGAGACTGGGAAGCAGACGATATGCTGCCAGGGTTGCGGGGAAACGGGCAGGCGGAAGTTGAAGGTGGAAATGGAGGACGACGAAGACAAAACGACCAGTTTGGCCAGGCAGGCGCTATACCCAATCAGGAGCCAATTGCTCTAACGCTGGACCGGAAAGAGGAAGGGAAAGTTGATATAGAGGTCCTATAGATACCAGCTGGCGGCGTAACACGCGCCGCCGTCTATCCCTGACAATGCAGATACCCAGTCTCCTATGTTTTAACCACTCGTTTTATCCAAGTTATCGCACAAATATTGCATGATTCAACATACTGAAGTGTGTCAATAACCAAGTAAAAGTAAAGTTATGTGGCATCTAAATTATCGCTGGATAAAACTAGGCATTTGCTCTATATGGAAATGGCAATGTGGGCGAACATGAGAAAGATGGGAAGCAACATTCCAAAACAGGACAGTCTAACAAAAAATCCCACTCCAAAATGTCTATAAAGATAGTAAATCAAAGTGAATGATCAGCATCGTAGGATGATTCCTTGCAGGGTCCTCAGTGCATAAATTCCATCACATATTGGGCCACTTCTTCATATTTAGTACTTGGGAACTCGTGGCCTGCGTTGAAGAATTTGAAGCTTGCATGCCCTTGAAGTGCCGACGTTGCATCAGGGACAAGCTCATTCTTGACGATGACAGCATCATGGTCTCCGCACATGATCAGTACCTTATCACTCGGTAGACCATTCAAACGCTGTTCGTCGATCGGGAGATCCTTTTGTGCCGATAGATACCTTCCAAGACGTTCCCAAGTCTCGCGCTGGCGTTGCTGCAGAATCGGTCCATGTCGCATACTGGACATGAAAGCATGCACGAACCCAGCATGCTCACCCACTTGCCATTGGACCGCACTGGGAACATTGACATGAGAGTACGTCCGAGATAGCTGCTGGACTTGTGCCGCACCCTGTGTTGGCAGCTCCTCGGCGAGCGCATCCTCAGCGGTAAGCTTACGGGCCTTCGGCTTCGGGGTAGTCAACGGGCCTGCGCGGAGGCGGCGTCCAACCAAGAAGCCAAGCACACGTTCCGGAACAAGACCCCGGGAGTAAAGGAGACGTGACTGGAAACTGATCTGGGAGTCACGAATCAAGCCTGCAGGTGCAAGTAGCACCAACGAAGAGAGAAACTGGGGGAAATATGCTGCAAAGGAAGCAGCTATGCCACCACCCAATGAGTAACCCACGAGGCAGAATCTACCTGAACCGGCTCCAGTCCAAGAAAGTGACGATGAGCTAAGAGCGAGAAGAATTTGAGTAGAGAACAGTCTGTTGTCCTGTGGAATATCAGACGGGCAATCGGAGTAGCCTCTGCCGAACCTGTTCAGGCATATTAGTGATAATTCCTCTTCATCATAAGCGAGTCACCTACAGGTCAAACAGCATGACCCGGCAGCCCCGGTCAACCAAGGCATGGGCCAGCCCCCCAAGTGCAATACACGGAGTGGTTATCCCGTGAACTAGGAGAACCTTAGGTCCATCTTCTGGGCCCCATTCATACACACGGATAGATCCATACGGCGTAGAGACATCCCGGGCTCCCGGGAGTACGTCCGTGGGCAGCGGAAGCTCACGATTCACTGAATCGGACACGGACAGGACTTTCTTGCGCGGGGACTCAAGCACTGTGCTCTCCTGTTGTGGGTCTGAAAGCAGTGATCGAAACAAGAGACCCAAAGTGAACGAGGCCCCTGTGACGGCGAGCAGGGGAAGTTGGCTTCGGCTGGTCCCCAGCGAATCGGAGAAGGATTCGATAGTCTGGCTGTACCACGCCATGTTCCATCGTCTATTGTGACTGTCTATTGTATGATCTTTAGTCTACACGAGAAACACGGAAGAAAGTAAATGGATGCAAGCCAGATTAATCCTGACCGGTGAAACAGACGAACGAGGGGGAAGCGACCGGCGAGGTTGGGCGGTTGGCCTGAGGATACACCATCTCCACTTGGGAAAAGTCATCCGATAAGCGATAAGCGGGTGATAAGAAACTGCCGAGGCTCATGACTAGTTAGGCATCACAGGGGATACCATTGTGTCCTCTCCTCTCCCTAGTTTAGATGAATGATTAATCATATCCTCCCCTTCGTTTCCTATGATCTGGATCTGACTACATGAGTACATATTGTACGGACAGTGGAATATGCGAGATCCGTCTGCGCTAGGAAATGTCAGTTCCACCGCTGGTAGTACTAGTTCTTAACAAAACGATAACTAAGTATATATTTCTGCTGCACAAGTTAAAGCATGATCATGGCAATCTGCTCATCCGACACTACAGATAAGTAACCTCAACCATATGCAGAAAAAGGCCTTGTCTGAGTACTAAGTACTAGTAGCAAGATTGTCTGTTATGGGTTAAATGTCAATGCAGTCGCTGCATGATCAATCCAAGCAAGGCAGTACAATCTTGGCATCTACGCCATGTATGTCGCGGAGAATCACTCCGCGCCCTCCTCAAATTCAAGCCGGCTAAATAGCAACTGTTGGATCTTGTTGGCTTGCACGCCTCCGAACGTAATCGGGAAGTGATCTGCAAGGTACAGCGCCATATCGTGGCTTCCGTCGGCTTTGTCGGATGTCTGTGTG
Source organism: Aspergillus neoniger CBS 115656 (assembly GCF_003184625.1). Lineage (NCBI taxonomy): Eukaryota > Fungi > Ascomycota > Eurotiomycetes > Eurotiales > Aspergillaceae > Aspergillus > Aspergillus neoniger. The sequence goes on along the minus strand of NW_020291148.1, from coordinate 309,976 downwards.
TGAGCTCACTACAGTGGTTCGATTTACAGGTGACTCGGCTCAGTATTACCCCGTTTGGGTACGAAACCAGGCAAATGAAAGGGTGATGGCGTCTGGGGAAACACCTTACGTTATGAACAAATGGAAATTCGATACAAAATAATTGTGGTGAAACATTAATCAGTCGGAGATGCTAACCGCCCTGTCTAAGCCGGTAAGGCGGGCTCTAGTACTGGGAGCAAAGACCAAAACATTTCTTGGTTTGACGTTGATTACCCCATCCAAGTCTACTATTACCGACTTGGATATATCAATTTCAGCCTAGCTACCTGCATAAAATTTGAATCATTTTGGCACCCACTCGAGCTGTCATTGATGGGATGTAGCACCCCGCATTCCGAGATCGACAAGGCTAAAAAAGGACCCTGGAGATTAATCAATCCTTCATCAGGATTTGAGATGAATCGGAGTTGGCTGTCACCCAAACAACGCCACACGCTGCCACATCTTCATTAAACCAGCGGCTACATGGGACGCCGTTGCCTCCGTATTTCCCAAATGGGACTGCGAATGGCCTTTGTTAATCGATGCGGCTAATAGATGACAGGGGTTGTGATTGGAAGATACTCTAAGTATCGGAGAAGAAAAACAGCAACGGAATGGACTGCCCGATTGCTGCCATTTGCTAGTGTTGGTTATGATACTCTGCGAGATACCCTAGAGCATCTCCTCGGCAAGGCTCCTACACCCGAGTAAAGGGCCCTAAAACCTGTCTATCGCAGAGCTTCACTAAGTTGGCATGTGAGGCAGATTCTCTCTACATGCATGGCTTTGAATAGGCCACACATGACATAGACAGTCTTCATTGGAAAGGACCATAATGCTTCATTACACACATGGAACAGAAACGACTCGGAGGGCCCTCCGTGAATCCCTGAAACTCCATGAACCAATAAGGCACAGCGGTAGCCAAGCAGCCTGATATACTCCATCCTGGTGATAGAATCTGGGCCCACTCTCGGACACACCTCAATACGCAGAGCCCTCTTTCTGCAACACAGCACTCTATTATCGTGCGTTCTTCATTTCACGGCACATAAGGCCTTGCCTAATTTGAAACATCGACGGACTGACGGTCCGCTGCACCGGCAAAAATGAGAGACCCTATTCTTCCGGATCGCACGGAGGTATGAGACCGAATGCTGGCTGGGATGTTATAAATGGGGAGGTTATCCCGCTGTGAAGCTTGGAAATCACATCTGCCGGACAGACAACAGAATCACTGAAAGAAGGAGACGACTCGAGTCTTATACAATCTCATTGCAATGCATCAACGCGCCCTTCTCTTTTCGACCCTGCTGACGGCCGTTCGTGCCCAGCAAGCCGGAACGCTCACGGAGGAAGTCCATCCTTCCTTGACCTGGCAGAAGTGCACTTCTGAAGGCAGTTGCACGGAACAGAGTGGCTCGGTTGTCATCGACTCAAACTGGCGCTGGACCCATTCTGTCAATGATAGCACCAATTGCTACACTGGCAACACCGTGAGTTTGACTGGCACCTATGTGCTGCACTGGCTGACGCACATCACAGTGGGATTCAACTCTCTGCCCTGACGATGAAACCTGTGCGACCAACTGCGCCCTGGACGGAGCAGACTACGAGTCCACCTACGGTATCACCACTGACGGCGATTCATTGACACTAAAATTCGTCACTGGTTCCAATGTTGGCTCGCGTGTGTATCTCATGGACACGAGTGACGAGAAATACCAGACGTTCGACTTGCTTGACGCAGAGTTCACTTTTGACGTCGATGTGTCTAACCTCCCATGTGGATTGAATGGCGCGCTGTACTTCACTGCAATGGACGCCGATGGTGGAACCTCAAGGTACCCTGCAAACAAGGCCGGAGCCAAGTACGGGACAGGATACTGTGACTCCCAATGTCCGCGAGACCTAAAGTTCATCAACGGAGAAGTATGTAGTCCTTGAAAGCCTCCTCAAAGCTTATATGCTAACCTGAACCAGGCCAACGTCGATGGCTGGGAACCTTCTAGCAACAATGACAACACAGGTATCGGCAACCACGGTTCTTGCTGCCCTGAAATGGATATCTGGGAAGCCAATAAGATCTCGACCGCATTGACACCCCATCCCTGCGACAGCAGCAGCCAGACCATGTGTGAGGGTAACAACTGCGGTGGAACGTACTCGGATGATCGCTACGGAGGTACGAGTACCTAGATAAAAGCTCGAGCTGGATGTTTTGGCTAATCCAATCACAGGAACCTGTGACCCTGACGGCTGCGACTTCAACCCCTATCGCATGGGCAACGAATCTTTCTACGGTGCTGGCAAGATCGTTGACACCGGATCCAAGATGACGGTTGTGACCCAATTCATCACTGATGGCTCCAGCTCTCTCAGCGAGATCAAGCGTTACTACGTGCAGAACGGAAAAGTTATTGCGAACGCCGAGTCCAGCATCTCTGGAGTGACCGGAAACTCGATCACAACGGACTTCTGCACTGCGCAGAAGAAGGCCTTTGGCGACGACGATGTGTTCGCTGCACACAATGGACTTGCTGGAATCAGTGATGCCATGTCTTCCATGGTTCTGATCTTGAGCTTGTGGGATGATTACTATGCCAGCATGGAGTGGCTCGACAGTGACTATCCCGAGAACGCCACCGCTACCGACCCAGGTGTTGCACGCGGAACATGCGACTCGGAGTCGGGCGTCCCTGCCACAGTCGAGGGGGCGCACCCTGATGCTTCGGTAACCTTTTCGAACATCAAGTTCGGTCCCATCAACTCGACCTTCAGCGCTTCCGCATAAGCTGAAGCGCTGGGCTCAGAGCCTCAACTACTCCCCCAAGCCGGACATAGCAGGACAGGTTCCTGGAAGGGAATTCGGGAGTCTTGAGGTTTGTAAATAGTCCGAAAAGTGGCCACTGCTTTTGTATATCGGGCTGCCTTCGTTTACTTTTCGTTCACTCCAAATTGACTGATGCAGACTTTGTTTCTTGTTTTTTTCTTGTTTTCCTCCAATTCATGTTGAAACTTTTGTACTTCACTTCACATTCGCTTATTTTCTGTTTTGAGTCCACTCAATTCTAGAGACAATTATTTTTTGCTAGTCCCGACCTAATCAGCCCTGCATAGATAGCAAACTGATAAAGTAGCCTTAAGCCTAAACTCTATGGCCAACCGACCCCGGAAGATCCGTCGGCCCGCTCACTCCGAGACTGATCGGCTCCGCCAGCCTGCAGCTGCAAGCTCCGCCAGTCAAAAAACTGCGGCATAGGTTCGCCCTCGTGCAATTGCTCATTCCCCGCAATGTTCGACACCGTCTGCACCCTTCCGCTATCAGCGGACCTGTTCTCCCAGGCCCTGCACCCCAAGGAGCCCGTTGTGTCCGTGGGTCTCTCCTCCGGCCACGTCCAAACATTCCGACTCCCCACCGACGAAGCGGCCAGCGACGACGACGAGACGTCGAATGCCTCGTCACGCAATGGCAGAGGACACATTGATACGATGTGGCGGACGAGACGCCACAAGGGTAGCTGTCGGTGCTTGACGTTCGGAATTGATGGCGAGACGCTCTACTCGGCCGGAACGGACGGACTGATCAAGGCCGCGAAGGCGGAGACGGGTGTTGTGGAAAACAAGATTGCTATTCCTACGATGAAGAATGGGTAGGATATGAATCCCCTTCCATATGTGGTTGGATGGGGACTCAATGGCTCATTGTATTGGCTTTTAGATCCATCGATGCTCCCACTATCATTCATGCGCTTTCCCCTCAGACTCTCCTTCTTGCGACCGATTCCAGCGCCCTCCACCTCTACGATCTCCGCATACCCTACTCCAAGGTTTCCGCAAAGCCTGAACAATCTCATCACCCCCATGACGACTACGTTTCGTCGCTTACGCCTCTTCCGGCCTCCGATACCAGTACCTCGGGGTTCAGCAAGCAATGGGTGACCACGGGTGGTACGACCCTGGCAGTTACGGATCTGCGACGGGGTGTGCTTGTTCGCAGTGAGGATCAGGAGGAGGAGTTGATCAGTTCGACGTATATTGGCGGATTGGCGGCCAGTGGCACGAGTCGCGGCGAGAAGGTGCTTGTGGGAGGGTCTAGCGGTGTTCTTACGCTCTGGGAGAAGGGCGCGTGGGATGACCAGGACGAGCGGATCTATGTGGAGCGTGGAGATGGTGGTGGAGAGTCCCTCGAGACCATGGCTGTTCTGCCGGACGAATTGGGCAAGGGCAAGGTGGTCGCCGTCGGCCTGGGCAGTGGTAAAGTCAAGTTCGTGCGGATCGGCCCTAATAAGGTCGCCTCGGAGGTTATGCATGATGAGACTGAGGGCGTGGTTGGCCTGGGTTTTGACGTTGAGGGGCGCATGGTCACTGGTGGTGGACAGGTGGTGAAGGTTTGGCATGAGGCTGTTGTTGGTGCTGATAGATACGGGGCAATGCCGGGAGAGAAGCGCATGTATGGCGACAGTGACGATAGCGATGAAGGTGATGACAGTGATGACGACTCGGATGACAGCGACGCCGGCGGCCGCCAGGAAAAGGCACAGAACAAGCGCAAGAAGACGAAAGCCAAGGGTAAGGGTGGACAGCAAATCATGGCTTTCGCTGACTTGGATTAACTGGAATCGAATGTGGTTTATTGATACCCTAAGCGGGAGGTTATGCATAGCATTGGTGTCGGGAAAACAAAACTGGGAGTGTGTTTTGCAAATACGTACTCAATGATGCTAATATCTCTAGATGATCAGCCATAATTGTGACCCAGCTTCTAAGAACTAGTGTGTCGCATCGTAGCCGAGAAAGCTAGTGTATCTCGCAACCATGCTCCAGTCGCATGAAATCCAGGCACAAAGAACTACGGTTGTACACAGCCTTGTCAGCTACTAGTTTAAGGCCAGCAGCTTCAACTGTCCAGGGATCAACTGTTGTATTAGACTGTCTTGGCAGCAGGGGGAACAACATAAAGGATGATAATAAGCGCCAACCAGCCTACAAACCATCTCACATAAGCCATTGTATCCCATACCCTCCCATCATCATCATACACCCCCAACCGCAATGCCAGGGACCATCCTCCTCACCGGAGCCAACAGCTCTCTTGCCATCCCAGCAGTCCATCACTTCCTCACTAAATACCCAGACTACACTCTCGTCCTCACCGTCCGCAACCCTTCCACTTCGGACCCCAACACCAAGCGTCTCAACGACACCATAACGCCCTTCTTCAATCCAAGCACCTCAATCCGAAAACTAGACCTCTCCAACCTCTCCGAGGTGACTACATTCGCGCAGGCTGTAGCCACTGAAATCAGCAATGGCACATTGCCCCCTCTAGCAAGCATCATCTGCAACGCATACTACTGGAACCTAGCTAGCGAGGTCGAAACAACTGCCGATGAGCTGGATAAGACCTTTCAGGTGAACCATATCGCTCACGCCTCGCTAGTACTGCGTCTGCTAGGTTCATTCGGACCAGACTCTGGACGGGTTATTCTCTTCGGTAGTGATGCTCATTGGCCCGGTAAGAATGGATTGGAGAAGTATCCGCCTACCATTCCAGAGGATCTGGATGTGCTGGTGAAACCGACCAAGAAGGCGGGTGAGGATGTTAGGGGGAAGGGGTTCTATCAGTATGCGGTGTCAAAGTTGGCGATTATTATGTGGATGTATGCGCTGAATGGGCAGTTGATTCAGGTATTATCTTGCTTCCTTGCAGTCTTCTGGATATTCAAAACCGAGTATACTGACATCGGGATTAACATCAGGATGACAATCTAAAGCACATCAAAGCTGTAGCTATCAACCCAGGCAACCTGAGTGATTCTCGCGCGCTGCGCACCAACACGCCGCTAATTCTTAGGATCATCTCCCGTCTCATAATCCAGCCACTCCGGCCACTGTTGAGACTACTTGACCCGACTATGCGCACGGCTACGGAGGCCGGGGAGGATGTGGTTGAGTTGGCCGTGGGTGAGAAATATGCGGGGGAGGCGGGGTACTTCACTCTTCTGAAAAAGGACGAGAGTTCTCCTGAGAGTCAGGATGGGGAGAAACAGGGGAAGACCTGGAAGAAGACGTTGGAGTGGGCGCAGGTCAGCCCTAAGGATACGGTGTTGAAGCTGGAGTAGAAGGAATTGCAGTTTAGGACAACTACACACTGTGCCATAACTATCATACTCAATAATCGAAGTCTATTTCTTAAACCAAATATTCACCGAATACTTATCACTGAAGTTTATCGAATATCAGTTCATAGTATAGTATCGGCATGAATAACAACCAACTGCCGAGCCCCTCCACGGGCGACCCACGGCAAAGGCCTTTGCCCCAATAACTTCATGACGTTTGCTCCGGATCGGTGGGGTGTGGGGGATTATTCATGATGATCAAGCTTCGTCGGCTGTTCGGGTTCCTAGAATACCAATTCATGGGTCGATCTAGGCAAAGATATATACCGATCATGATTCTCAGTTGAGTTTCCCTCCCCCGCTATCCTCATCTCTTCCCCTCATCCACAACTCCAACCATCACCATCACCACCACAACCACCATGGACTCCTTCGAATACAACGCCAACCCCGGCCGAGTCATCTTCGGTAGCGGCACATTGAAGAAGCTCCCCGACGAGCTCGCCCGCCAGAACCTCAAAGCACCTCTCCTCCTCTCGACCCCGCAGCAAGTCTCCCAAGCCGAGAATGTCAAGACCGTCCTGAACGGCCAAGTGGCCGGCATTTTCACCGAAGCCACCATGCACACTCCCACCCACATCACCGACAAGGCATTGAAATATGCCAAAGCCCAGAGCGCCGACTGCGTCGTCTCCATCGGCGGTGGTAGCACCATCGGCCTGGGCAAAGCCATCAGCATCCGCACAGGACTGCCGCATATCTGTATCCCGACCACCTACGCAGGCAGTGAGATGACACCGATTCTGGGTGAAACAGCCGACGGATTGAAGAAGACTCGCTCTGACCCGAAGATCCTCCCGGGTACTGTGATCTACGATGTGGACCTTACTATGACTTTGCCGGTGGCCATGAGTGCGACGAGCGGTGTTAATGCCATCGCGCATGCAGGTTAGTCCTACCCAACACCATCCAATACTAGAACTAAACTAACACAATCGACCACCCAACAGTGGAAGCCCTCTACGCCCGCAACACCAACCCCGTGATCAACCTCATGGCCCTAGAAGGCACCCGGGCCCTCGCCTCCTCCCTCCCCGAAATCGTCCAGAACCCTAGCTCGCCCTCCGCCCGCTCCTCCGCCCAATACGGCGCCTGGCTCTGCGGTACCTGTCTCGGCAGCGTAGGCATGTCCATCCACCACAAGCTCTGCCACACGCTCGGCGGAAGCTTCAACCTGCCCCATGCGGAGACGCACACGGCGGTGCTCCCGCACGCTATCTCCTACAATGCGCCGAAGATCCCCGAGGCGATGAAGAAGTTGGCCGAGGCGCTACCGGAGAGTAACGGGGATGCGATCCACGGGCTGAATGTCCTGTTGGAGAAGTTGCAGGTTAAGCGTGGATTGAAGGACTTTGGTATGAAGGAGGAGGATATTGATAAGGCGGCGGATATTGCGGTTAGCAACCCATACTGGAACCCTAGGGAGATTCAGCGTGAGCCGATTCGGGAGTTGATTCGGAGGGTGTGGGCTGGGGAGCCGGCGAGGGCGGACTTGTAGATTAGATTCTTAGAGAGGGTTGCATGTAAATAAGTAGTGGGTGTGTAGAGTTCAACTCTATATGTGAATTATAAATACTACATTCTATGTAACACTTTCTCTTTAACTAAAAGAATCCTACACTTCTACATACATAGCAAGTAAGATATGGCACCATAATCACCTCCGTAATCCATCCTACCGCGATTGGCCTTCACCGTTCGCGAGCGGACGGATGGCGGGGTGAAAGTGGGGTGGAAGTTTGCCCGCCAGAATGAAAATCAACTCCGAACTAATTTTGCAACCCATCCCACTCTCCTCACCCCTCAATCCAACTCTACACTTACCACCAAAAACACACACACATTCTAGCCTCCCCCACCATGGGCGCCGATATGGAGGCCGCCCCGGTCCTCTCCACCCCGGATGACCGCATCCTCGAAGAAGCAGCAGCGGTCCCGAACCGCAGCGGTCCCGTCTCCGACGAAGAAATCGCCATCACATATGACATTGAACGCACGCTGAGGGAGATCCGCCAGGCGCGGTACAAGCGCATTGCGCTGCAGTTTCCGGATGATATGCTCCCGGATGCGCCGAGGGTGTTCCAGCTTCTGAGTCGGGGGTTGGATTCTACTACGACGACGCGAGAGGGTGCTCGTCAGAGTGCGGGGACGGAGGAAGAAGGGAAGGATCTGGCTGAGTCGGTGGCTCAGTTGAAGGTGGATGAGGCTGAGCCTGCGCCTAGGCTGTATATCCTGGCCGATACGTCCTACGGAACTTGCTGCGTGGATGAGGTGGCGGCGGAGCATGTGGATGCCGATGTGGTCGTGCATTACGGCCGGTCGTGTTTGTCGCCGACGGCGAGACTTCCTGTGATTTATGTGTTTACGCATAAGGAGCTGGCGTTGGAGAAGGTGGTGCGTGCGTTCAAGGAGACGTATCCGGAGTTGGATACGAAGGTTGTTTTGGCTGCTGATGTGACTTATTGTGATCATGTCCCTGCGCTGTATGAGGCTCTGGTGAAGGAGGGGTATACGAATTTGTTTGCGACGGAGGTGCTTCATGACCCTTCGTCGGCTATTCCGAACCGGACGGTGCCGGAGACGGTGCGCGAGAGCCCTGAGTCTCTGGCTGAGTGGCAGCTTTTCCATATCTCTGATCCGCCTACGGCGCTGCTGCTTACCCTTGCTTCTCGCGTGGCGGCTATCTATATCTATCCTACGGATAAGCCGGGGCAGGATGTTAAGCCCCTGCCCGCGTCTACGGCTGCTGCCTTGCGTCGTCGCTATGCTATCCTGACGTCCTTGAATACTGCCCCGATCTTTGGTATCCTGGTCAACACGTTGAGTGTGAAGAATTACCTGCATATTGTGGATCATGTTCGGGAGCGCATCGCGGCGGCCGGGAAGAAGAGTTATCTCTTTGTGGTGGGCAAGCTGAATGCGGCCAAGGTGGCTAACTTCAGTGAGATCGGCGGCTGGGTGGTCATCGGGTGCTGGGAAAGCTCGCTCGTTGATAGTCGCGATTTCTGGAAGCCGGTTATCACGCCGTTTGAGTTGGAGCTTACCCTGAAGGGGGATACGGAGCGGGTCTGGACGGGAGCCTGGCAGAGTGACTTCCAGACGGTCCTGGATCAGTCTGCTGCTGAGGCAGAGAATGGAGATGCGTCGACAAATGATGCTGCGAACGGGGAGGATGAGGATGAGATGTCCGAGCCCGAGTCGGCTCCGCCAGAATTCGACTTGCGCACTGGCCGGTATGTCTCGCATTCCCGGCCCATGCGAAACCCTGCACCCCGCGTTTCTGCCTCAGGAGAAGAAGGTGCTGCCTCGTCAGCATCAGCTGGAGGTCCATCCGCAGCGCGAGCTCTGGCCAGACGGGCCAAAGGGGATCTGGCGATGATCGGCGGAACCATCTCCCCTGGAGCGGAGTTCCTTCGGTCGCAACGGACGTGGAAGGGGCTGGGTAGTGATTTCGATATCCAGTACGAGGAGGAGGATGCCAAGGATAGCACGCTGGTGGTGGAAGGGCGCAAGGGTATTGCAAGGGGATATACGGTGGGAGAAACAATAGAGCGACACTAGTTCAGGCCGCCCTCGCTCCCCTGGCGTTCGGAGAACCGGATTGTTGGGCGCGACCGTTGAAAAAGGGTAGAAAGTATGGGAACGAGTAGGGGGGAGGGCAAGGCAAAGCATAGTCAGGTGGAACTAGTGGTTTGCTATTTTCTTTGCATTGATGGATTGATGGATCTGTTTTTTGTGCCCTACTGATGCTGCTGGCACGGCCCAAAGCGGATGGCGAGGTTAGTGGTTGTGGTTGTAGTGGTGGATTGGATCGTCGGGGGGAGAGGACAACACCACGCAGCTAGCAGCAGATAGTGGAAAGAAATTAAGAGGGATGAATTCAATATTCAATAAAATACACTGGGGACGAATGACTAGTGAAGTTGAGACCCGTCAGGCCACAGACTCCGGTGACCCAACGTATATCGTCATAGGAATAAGTCTAAACTCATCATCAACAACATCATCATCATCATCATCATCATCAATCAATCAACAAGCAAAGGCAAAGCAACAATAACCAAAAAGAGTGGCATCCCAACGGGGCCAAGGCGACCTATCACATGATTGCCGGCCGCCCGTTGGATTTTTGTTGCCCATCGCCAATTCTGAGCTGAGTTGTCCAAGCCACCCCCAATCGGTTTGCTGTAACTTGTTCTCCCTCATCTTCCCTCCCCGACCCTCTTTCTCCCTCCATTTCATTCTATCATTCTCCTTCCCGTGGATGGCCACTGCTCATGTCCAACATTTGGGTATAATCCGCCCTCCTTGCGCATGCTCTCCTTCCTGCTTCCCTTATGATGTGCGGCCCTCTCCCGCATTCTCCGCTGTGCTCGCGATCTCGCGTCACTCTAACCTCCAGCTTCCTTTCAGGGGAGTGAAATAAAAAGAAAAAGGTTGTTGAAGAAGCAAAGGGTCCCGCCATCCGATTCGGATCGTCATGCCATCCGTATCTCATATTCCGGGAGTGCCCGCTATCGATCATCGATCGGGCCCTGAGTTGACTACTACTACTATTACTACCACTACAGCCATGGCCGGCAAGCCCAGCGGAGACCAACAGCAGCAACACCTGGTGGATTCCGCGCTCGAACACTCCGTCCTTCCGGCCCAACATCCGCTATCCACCTTTGAACTCGTCGTCACCACCAATGCCCCCATCCTCGAATCACTCCTCTTGCAGACTCCCACCGAGGCCATCCTAGCCCTCTACCATACCTCCCGCTACCTCCGCTCATTCCTCCGCTCTTACCCGACAGCATGGAAATACCTCTCTTTTCGGCTCCTCTACCCCTCTGGCACCCCGCCGCCCCTCCGGGTTGTCTTCACCGGCTCCTCCGAGACCGTCATCCCGCGCCAGTCGCGCCCGTATGCCCTCGACCAGCTGTTGATGAACGTGGTGATTCCGTTTAGTCCGTGCTTGCGCAGTCTGGAGTTGGATAACACAGCTGTGTCGGGGCAGATTTTGATGTCGACGGTACTACATTCGCGGCGCGAGACCTTGGAACATCTCTCCGTACGAGGCTGCAAGAACGTGTCGCTCAAATACCACATCATCCCGTACCTCACGATGTTTGGCCTCCAATATGATGTCAACATGGAGCAAAATATCGGAAGTTCACCGGATACCAAGCATCTTGCACTGAAGAGTCTCTACACGTATCGATGTCGACATCATCGACGACGGCCGTATCTGACGTCCTCCTTGTCGCGCAAAGACTCCGACTCCGAACCCACACATGAGCTGGTCAACCTCTGCCACAAGCTGGGCATCTGGACGGATACCGCGTGGTGCTCGACTCCTGCGGGGAGATGTTTCCGGAGGCGGGGCTACGTGTCTATGCGTGTTCCACAGGGGTCGGCGGAGGTGTGGGTGGTGTTTGATCGGCTGTGGAGGTCGAAGAATTGGATCGGTCCGGTAGACCAGGCGAACCGTCCAGTTCAGCGGGATGCGAAGCTGTGGGAACACAGTGAGACCGGCTACTACGGCGAGGCTTTGGGGACCGGAGAGAGTGGAGACCATGGAGAGGGCAAGATGCTGCCGGCACATTTGCGACGGAGCCATACACAGTTCGTTGAGAATATCCGCTGCGACAACTGCTGCGAGTTGATCCCTGAACGATGCGAGCAATGCAGTATATTGATGCACTGTGTCGGATGTCGAAAGACTCTGTGTGCTAGCTGCGCTTACGAACGGCCTTATCTGCACTGTCGGCCTCGATCGGCATCCAAGGACAGTCCATTCTGGTGGGCTCCTGGAGCTACGATGTCGCCATGTTCTATGCAAGACCCTGTCGAAGATTCCGAAAACACCACTGTAGCCAACAACGCGACTCCCTCCTATCCCGCCCTTACGTTTCATTGGTGCTGCACTGAGCCTATCTTCTCTGGCGGCGGCGGCATCAGTATCGGCACACCGAACCGCGATGTGGATCAAGTACGAGCCGTGCCCCTGCCGCGAGGACAGGGGTGGGAGGACCTGGAGTACTCGGCGCAGGAATGGAGCAAGACGTTCCCGCGGGACGCCTACGGAGACCCTCGCAAGCCCGACTATACGCTGGAGACCGGACACATCGCCATGATGCGATGGCTACTTGGGCCGCCCGACCGACAGCCTGCAGCTTGTCCGCGCAACCTATGCCAGGACTGCTACGACACGCCTCAGTGGAAGGTCCACTGCAAGAGCTGCTCGAAGCCGCTGTGTATTGAGCATGATCTGCGGGGACTCCGCTTGAGGATCTGTGGGTACCGTGATCTCACGCTGGAGAAGCTGGCAATCCAGAACCACGCCGAGAACGGCTCTCGCGGGTTTGTGTCATCGCGGATGCCCTACACGAATTCCGTGCCAGAGTTCGAGCTGCCGTATCGGACGCAGCGGATCCTTGATTCGACTACGAGCAGTTTTACCGAGGACAACCAAGAGGTCTTTCCCGAGGCGAGCAGTAGCGCGTTCGACCATCCTCGGCCCACGCCTTTGGTTCACCGCCGCTCGCGAAGTCTGTCAATCTCGAATTCCAACCGTTCACGCTCATCCTCGCCGTCGTCGGTCTACTGCGACTCGCCGTCCGACCAGCCCAAATGGCAAGGATGTCAGTCCTTTTTCTGTCCGCAGTATCGAGCGGTCGGTGACCAGCGACAGCGGTGCGCCAGCGTTCTCCGCGAGTGCACGAGCTGCTCGGTGTACGTATGCGAGGACTGCACCATCGCGTTCCCGCCGTGCAACTGCTCCTATTGCGAAGCGAACTACCTGTGCCCGAACTGCCTGAAGGTGCGGGAACGAGACGGGACCTGCCGCCGGCCGGCAGAGGAAAAGGCTCGTCGGGAGCGCAAATGGAAAGAGGACATGCGTCTGCTGGAGGGAATCGTGCAGGACAAGCTGGCGAATAAAATGGCAAACAAGATGGCCGAGTATGCCGGCGAGTTCTTCGACGTTATCGAGCGGGAGGAACACGGCGAGGTACAGCATATTGAAGAAGCCTCGACGTATCCTGGACCCGTAGCTGAGGATCTAGGCGAGGAGATATTGACGGACAGTACGGGATGAAAATAAAATATGGCTGGCAGGGATCTACGGGCGTCGAGGATGGGCGGACTGATGATTATTTTCGGAGTTACTCTTTATCTGGGCCTGCATGATATAGCAGCGTGCATAGCAAATGATACTGTTGCGGGTTGCCCTGATGCGCAGGGCGCTGAGGGATCCTGTTGTCCCAGGAGGACAGCAGAGAATATGTGGGTCATTGCTGGAGGAACTGTATGTAATAAAATAATGACATACGATATTCCACCATATCCTACCATTATCTACATTTATTAAGTGTTCTAGTTGCTATGATGTCTACACAAGTAAACGCAGTAGAATGTTGCCCCGCACGCGGAAGCTTCCAGCCATCCAGCCAGTCCCCACCATCTGTAATTCCCTCCAATTCTCCAAACAACTTTCTTCTCTACAAATCTTTCCACAACCAAGTATGACCCCAACTTCCCCCTAATATAGCCTCTTCACCACTAACACAACTACAACTATAGCAGCAAAATGGCCGACGAACAACCCCCCACCCCCGCCGAGCTCGCCCGCCGCGAGGAGGAAGAATCCGCCCGCAAAGCCCGCGAAGCTGCCGAACAAGCCCAGCTGCCTTACAAATGGACCCAAACGATCCGCGACGTGGAGGTGACGATCCCCGTAGCATCGAACATCCGCGGTCGGGATTTGGATGTTGTTCTCACGAAGACGAAAATTCGCGTTGCGATTAAGGGACAGGAGGCTTTTATTGACGTACACCCATCCTCTCCAGCTTTATGATGACTCCACAACTCTCGCTACAATACTAACCTGATACTGGAATCTATAGGGCGAATTTCCCCACCCAGTCATCCCCGACGAATGCTCCTGGACCCTTGAGTCGACATCAAAACCGCCCGGCAAGGAGATCTCGATCCACCTGGACAAGGTGAACAAGGTGGAGTGGTGGGCGCATGTTGTGACGAGTGCGCCGAAGATCGACGTTACGAAGATTACGCCGGAGAATTCGTCGTTGAGTGAGTTGGATGGCGAGACGAGGGCGATGGTCGAGAAGATGATGTATGATCAGAGGCAGAAGGAGATGGGTGGGTTGACGAGTGATGAGCAGAAGAAGAGGGATATTTTGAAGAAGTTTCAGGAGGAACATCCTGGTCAGTATTACTACCTTTTTTTTTTCTTGAGTGTGGGTTGTGCTAATGTGGTGTGTGTGTTTGCAGAGATGGATTTCTCGAATGCGCAGATCGGTTAGGTATATAGTGAGAGGTATATGAATTATGATGTTGTTGGAATTGTATGTTATGCTGGTATGCTATGCTGGTGGAATATAGCTGGCTTCCGTATTAGGACTAGTCTGGTCAGGCACTCCCGTGAGGCTGGCTGCTCTCATCGTCATATGTCATGAGTCTATCTGTCTTACTGTCTTGTTCTCTTCACTTATCAACATTGCATAAGTGCAAGCTATGCACCTTCATGGAACGTAGCAAGGATTAGCAACTTTGGTGGCTGCCATGCAGTCTGTCCTCCAATTTCGTCCTTCTCCCCGTACTTATCATCCCCGGCGCCCGCATCGCAAATCCCGCGCTGGCTGCCTCGTTTGCAAGCAGCGACGGGTCAAGGTATTCCCCTTACTCTTCTGGTCATCGCCCTCTCTAATTGTACTATTCTTAACTGTAGTGTGACGAGGAAAAACCATCCTGCCACCGATGCCAGAAACTCGGGTTCGACTGCAGCTATGAGCCCGAGACCGAAGACAAAGACAGCGTCAGCGTCTTCCTTGCAAGCCCGCCCGATTCAAAAGCGTACTGCATGTCGGTGGATACCGTGACCAAGAAGATCAATGAGATACTGCAGTTGGATTCAAAAAGCGGCCCATTGCCCGTTGTGCAGGCATTGCAGCACTTCCACCATGGCCTAACAAACCCGGCGCTCGGGCCGACAGGCGCTCAATCCGCTATGCAGGCGAAGATCATTCAGCTAGGGTTTAATGTATGCTGGAGTTCATCTTACTAAGGAGTACTCTTACTGACAACATAGTCACCCTTTCTCCTGCACACTATCATTGCAGCAGCCACTTCGCATATCCGTCATCTGGCTTCGGATGGTCGTGTCTATACCTTCACGGAAACTTACCACTGGCAGCAGGCCATTACTCAGTATTCTCGAGAGGTTACCACTATCAGCCCGAAAAATACGGATAGTTTGATCTCTGCGTGTGTGTTGTTGACTATTCGTTCCTTTTCTCTAGATGAATATGACCCGCTCAGCTCGTTTGTCTTCTCAGACGATATTGCCTCCCTGAGCTGGCTGACCTTGCAAGGGGGCTTGCGCCATCTGATCATGGCTACGGCGCAGTGGAAGGCTGGCAGCATGTGGTGGGAGGTATTCGTGAAGTCTCATGATGAGATGATGGATCTCTTTGAGGATGATCGTCCTGGCCGGGTGGCTATTCATCCGGGGCTAGCTGATTTGTGTGGTATCGATGACATGACCACCGCAAAGACGAACCCGTATCATGCGCCAGCGCGGATACTGACAGGACTGCTGTCGCTGGAGCGAGGAGTCCGGAGTTTTTCATCCTACACGGGATGGATGGGGAGGCTGCTACCGGAATTCTTTGCTAAATTGATGGCAAAGGATCCACCTGCCTTGATACTACTGAGTTGGTGGTTGGGTTTGATGTATGGGACGGATATGTACTGGGTGGAGACGCGAGCAAGGTCAGAGATCACGGCAATAACATGGTACTTGGGGGAGGGATGGGATGAGTTCGTGAAGTTTCCAACAGAGTGTATAGAAGACTACGAGAATGCTTGCATACCAGGCTGAGAATAAACTACGATTGATGCTATCTTATCCGCTTATCGATAAAGTGAAGACCGGGAGCGGGGAACTCCACCAATCAGCGATGCGGGGAACGTAGATGCCTGGATGCCGAGGCGCAGCCTCGTCGTGACTTTTGACTTTCTTTCCTCGTTCACTCTCGTAGACATCACCTCTCGCTCATTTAGACAGAGACACGTAGTCTCTGCATCGCATTGACGTGCCTGGTATCTCAATCAACCTTCGTCCCTTTTGCCCCTCCAACCATCAGACACCCGTCAATATCGGAGACTACAACAGTCTGCGAACATCTCCAGCAGACTCACCACCTCACTCCAACAATCATAACACGCACACCTCTTCCAAACCTATACAAAGACCAGGACCAGAAACAATGCTATCAACCCTCCTCGCAGCCCTCTGTCCATGCTCGTGCACCAGCCCGACACCTCCCCCACCACCAAACACCACATCAACCACATCCACAACCACTTACAACCACCACCACCACCACCACCACCACCACCACAACAGCATCCAATACCAACAACCCCCCCTAGAACCCACCCTCACCCTCCCAGCCTACACCCCCCACCCCAACACCGAAACCCTAAACGAAAAGACCCTCGCCCTGCACCTCCGCGACCCGCCCATTTCCTCATCCAGCTACAACAACAACAACAATTCCTTCCCCCTCGACGAGAAACACCCCTACACTACTACATCCACCACCACCCCACATACATCAGAGACGAACTCTGCAGGAAACAATGCAACAACAGCAGACGACGCCTCCTCGCAAATCTCCTTCCCTAGCACAACCCACAGCTACGGAAACACATCCACCGCGACGAGGGAGACGCCGCCTCCGCCGTACTCGCCGACGTGGAGGGGCCACGCAGAGGGGGAGGTCGAGGGTGTGATTTCGCCGGTGCCGTCGTTGAGTTTTTCGGGTGATGGGGAGAGGTCCAGGTCGGTGTCGGTTTCGGGGAGGAGTAGTGGGAGTTGGGGGGAGGAGGGAAGTAGTATTGGCGATAGGGATGGGGATAGAGTGGGGATTGTGGCGCCGAGGGGGGTTTTTATAGCTGGTGGTCATGGTGGTAGAGGAGATGGGTATGGGAGGAGGTGGGGGGATGAGGGGAGTATTGGGGAGGAGTATTATGGGGTTGGGTATGGCGTTAGGGATGGGCATTTGGGGAGGGTGAGTTATGAGAGTGGGAGGAGCGGTGGTGGGAGGAGGGGGTCGTGGGGTGTATAAAGGGTTGTAGTTGCTCCATTTTGTTATCTGGAGGAATGGTTAAATTTGGTTTTGCTTAGGATGGAGTTGGTTCAGGGTTGTATATACGCCTTATAAGGCTTAATGTGGTATGAATATGGGTGTAATTGATATTTAATATACACGTATATGCAATACCAAAGGCTAGTATCGATAGTCGACTTCTTGCCAACTAACTATCTCACTCATCAACCCCAGGTTGACATCTAACATCCCCAATACAAGACGTGTATATACACAACATCAGAAGAAGAAAGAACAATGTCTCACCACTTCCACCTTAAGAGCTCTGGTAAGTAATCTTCAACTCAGAGTCACTGACAACACTAGGCACAGCCTGGACATGGTCACTAGTGCTATCCTCCACAGCCATCAAAGACGAGCCATCAAGACCAATAGTCTTTCCACCAGCCTTAGCAACACAGCCGGTAAAAGTAACCTCACCGAAGTTAATGAAGGTCAGACCATCACCATCGATAGCCAAGTCCTCGACGATCCACTCAGCAGTCTGACCGACCAGAGTCGACGAGCTATCCGGGGCCGAAGCAGTGGAAGTAACGTTCTTGCCGGTAGTCAAGTTCTCAATCAGGGCAGTACCCTCGCTGCTGGAGGTCGACTCGACCGAGACAACAATCACATCACCGATGCTGAACTCCATGTCAAGACCGACAGTGTCAGCAGGGTACCACTCCGACCAGCCGAGGAAGGTGGTCTCGCCGTTCTGGACGTAGATGTCGACACCGGCCTGCCAGATCTGGTTCTGGCCGGTGGCGCCGTCAATGCCGACCCAGAAGGACACGGCCTGGTCATCCGAGGAGGAAGATGCCGCGGTGGGGGTCACGCTGGGGAGGGTGAAGGTGGCGGCCACATAGGAGAAGGTAGCGCTGCCGCTGGTTTCCTGGACAGCACCGGCCCAGTTCTCGTTGACTTCGTAGTTGTCCGACGAGGTGGAGCTGCTCTTGTGGTTGGTGCTGACGGTGGAGGTCACGGCGGGAGCGACCTGGCTGGCGACGCTGGGTTGAGGGGTGAACTGCGCTTGTGGAGCGGCTTGGGTTTGGTAGCCGTTGTTGCTGGGCTGGATGCTTGGCTGGGGGGCAGCCTGGCCTTGACCTTGGCCTTGTCCAGGGGCATTGAAACCCTGGTTGCCGGCGCCAGGGTAGTTTTGATTGGACTCAAATTGGTGGCGGACGTGACCGTGGGGACCGGCCAGGGCGGGAGCAGCCAGAAGGGCTGTCAGAGCCAGAGTAGAGGTGAACTTCATATTGATGGTGGTGAGACAAAAGAAATGTATGTAAAAGAATGAACTGAGCACTGCTCAGGTGATAGTAAGACTAGCTATACAGATACCGGCTCTGGGCTGATATGACAGAAAGAGATGTAGGGAGATGCTGAGGACTTATAGTCAACAGCATCATGGTTGACTGTACCGTTGTGCCATCGATAGTTGTTAGTGCATCAAACTTGAAACGTGGTGCCGCGACTGGTGGAGTCAGCGGAGATTGACGTTTGTTATAGATGAGCATCAGTGTTTCAGGGTGGAGGTTGCAAGCGCATTCGGCAGTGATGTGCGAACGGGCCACTGCTAGCTTTGTAGGGCAATAGCTTAACAGATTAAAGCTCCAAGGGGTTCTTGGCTATTGTTTAATCACCCATCGGCTTGGATAGGTGGAGACATCTCGTCGGGGTAAATACCAGAAGGGGTGAATTGTGAATCAGGGGTAACAGTTTGGCTTTAGATCCTTCCATCTGCCCTATATAGCGGATAATCTATTCTGCATCAGGCCATGATCAGTACTCATGGGATTCAAAGTGGTTGGTCCGATTGCACGCAAGCAGGCAGATTAATCAGTAATTGCAGGCATCAGGGGCAATGGCTCAGCAGTCTAGATCTTCTTCTACTCCTGAACGTGCATAGATCACATGAATGGCCAGATCATTTGTTTGGGGTTTACCTCAATAGTGTTGACCAGGAATTAGCCAAGTTCCGAATGATTATATCGTCATGTAACCTGTGTCTGAGATTATTCTGATGCCTTCTAAGTGGACCCTTTGCGTGATTCGCTCCATTTAGGTCGGCATTTTTGAGTCCGCTTACATAAATCATGAGGATAGTGCTTGAAGATAGCATGGTATTTCCAATATAGAATCACAGGTAGATTGGGCACACTGCTGAAGGGGATATCGATCTACTGTCTTGCAGGCACAGGCACCGTCAAGGCCTTGACCTGATGGAGATGGCCGTCTTAGAGTCGCCAAGCGAGGCCCAAACCCATAGTGAGGTATACCTGTTCGAAGAATCAAGCGATCGGCGCATAGAGATCTAATCTGCAAAGGTATTCTGTGATTAATCTGGGTGATTACTTGGTTTCGTAGATCGAGTCGTTGACAGTCTCACTACAAGCAGCTTGAAGCTCCTCAATTAAGCATGTACCAACTGTTCTGGCATTCCTGGTAGGATCATGCTAACGTCACAGATGCCCATATTCCCATCATTGGCAGCAACGGCTTGTTTCGAAATGCCGAGCTGTACGGATTATGACGGTTCGTGGCATCAGATACCACTTACACGAAGATCTGCCCACACATGACTGGTATACCGACGAAGACATCTAAAGTACAACCAATCGGCATCAAGCTGTCGTATTGGCCAATTCCGCAGTCTCGAGGGCCTTCCTGGCTTCACTTCCGCAAAGTTCTTCGGGACTAGATCTTCACCTTGTTGATAGATTCTTCTGGAGTTCTACCACTGATGCACTCTCCGTGGTGGAACACGTATGAGAGCTCGGTGTCTCACTCTGTCACCTCAATGGTTTGACGGCGCCATCCCATTTGAATTTGGCGATCGCTTCGATATGGAGCAATCCGACTTGAAACTGATCGGAAACACATTCCTCCGGGTTCAGTCAATGGTCGTTAACTATATTGAGCAATGACTTGGTAATTGTAGAGAAATTATCAGAGGCCATACATAGCAAGGTCGCGTAGTTGAACAAGAAGACATGAACAGCCTAGAAGGCTGTCTGAGGGAGTTGGAGAGAGTGTAAGTTGTTGAAAGAAACGCGACGCGTGATCAGGCTGCAATACCTTTCTGCCTGAGAAATGAAGTCACGTGTTAATTGGACCGATTGGGAAGCCCGTCGCAGAGGATGGATGAATGAACGACCACATGATCACCTTTCGCTTTACTTATCCATCAGGTCCCACATCTCGCCATTTTGACAGCCTATAGATTTTCACATCGTACAAAAGCATTGGCTGTATTCATGACTCGCCGTGGGTGAATCATGATTTAAGCCTGCGGGGCAATCAACCGGCGACCCGTAGCGACGATCGCTCTACGGCAACCATCGAGCCATATCCCTTCTTGTGAGTATCATAACACGCTGTTATGTCTAACAACTTATGCTGACGAGATAATCCAGTCTGTGATGCAGCGTATTCTACCTAAATAATGGATTCGAAAGCTACTCTGGGCAGCATCCAGAAAGCCGTCTGGGCCGGAAAGCTACCCTTACAAATCACCTTGGCTCCATCAGAGAGCCGTACATTTGACCAAACAGATCCATACCTAGTACGTCCTCTTTTGGTACCTGATGAACTCGGAGCTAACTCACTCAGATCTCCTGCCCCCGCGTATCATACCTACCATCGCTTCTCCCAAGGCTGAGAGCTTTCTTCGCCCCCTCCCTTATTGATCCCGGCTCCCGCCCGCATGAAGGCTGGTTCTCCTTCGAGGGAGTTCCATTGAAATGGCACTACCCAGTTGGCCTCCTTTATGACCTTTATGCTGGAGCTGATCCTGCCTCTAAAGGAGGTGCTGACACTGACTTGGCATCTACATCGGATGAAGACCCTTTACCATGGCGTCTAGTCGTGCATTTCAGCGACTGGCCCGATGAAGAACTCGTCCGACTCGATGCAGATGGGATAGTGATGCATGATGCTTTCATCAATAGTGTCAAAGAAGCAGATTTCCTGAGGAACGGTACCGCCAAAGGAATTATGACCCTTTCCAGGGAGGATTCAGCGGGGCTCTGGGAGTCAGTCAGAGATGGTACGTTATTCCACTGTCGCTTACATGGTTTTGACAGCAAGATCAAAGGGCTGAACATACTTCCAGTGGACCTGCCAAATTTCCAGCGAATATCCAACATTCTCCTACCACCACAGTCCCAACCGTTCCGCAACATACCTGTCCGGTTCTTTCTCCCCCTCCCCCCAGACTCAGACTCGCCCTCTCTCAAAGTAGTCCAGTCTCCTATTCCACCAACAATTCAGCCAATCTCCGGACCTAGCGCCAGTGTCATGGCGAGCCAATCTATTTTAAGCACATCCAGAGGGCCCCAACCACAGACCATAGGGTCAGCACTGCACTCGCTTCTACCGCATCTGTTTCCTAGTCGAAGGACACCTGTCCTGGCGAAGCCAGTATTGCATGGTGCCGCGGTGCCAATGAGCGCACCGCTAGACGAAGTGGTGAGATGCTCGGGGTATGGCGATGGGTGGCTTTACATTGTGATCAGGATGATGGGGTGATATATTATCATCTCATTGGCAAAGAGTGATTCAGCATGAATGGCCTGGTATTGACGTTGTTAGATAGCGTTGATGTCATCTGATATTGCCAGTCCCTTATTATGTTAGTATAATTGCACATCGTACCTTATATTTCCTTTTTATACCCCAGGGTTAATGGCTGATATTAGTTGCGATCATTACACTAACCAAGAAGGCTTTTGTACACGATAGTCCTATACTTTGCAATGAATGACAAGTTAGTGGTTGTTGATGATAGATAAGTAGGTATAAAATTCTCGCTAGGCAATGGCATGACTCTAACAGCACTTATCAAAATTGACAGAGGATTAGTGTTAGTATTTCATGTGAGGTGTCTGTGTAAGCATGTGGAAGTGAGCCCACTCCTCCGTCCATTGCTAAACCGGCAGGTTACTGGGAGAAGATTATCAGTGATGTAGACAGAAAGTGTCCACCATTCACATCACTATCGAGTCATCACTATCCAAGTCTTAGTCACCTCACAACTCCACAACTAGTATAACGATAAGTAATAGGAAGAGGAACAGTACCAAGTATAGAAACACATACTCCATGCAGCACAACCGCGCCTACACGGAAATAGTATCAAAGAAAGAAGAACTTACTAAAAGTGTCTATCAAACTAAGATCTTAATTTAGAAATATGTGAAACTCAAGGGACTATCTAGATGCAAGATGGAGATCGAAGACCCCAAGATAGGTAAGTGTAAAGCATGCAACGGCTGTATGGAAAGGCGTATCGAGTGTAAAGTAAGACCCGTACGGTCAGTAACATACCAGTATGATACAAGAAATACAGATCGTCAGGGTAGAAGATCATATCTAGATCCTGAAATAGACATAGCAAGCAGGGGGGATGTCGCAAGCGCAAGAGGTATGACTGGATGGAAGGCAGAAAGTGGAGGTATGAATTGCTTCATCCAGTTCTATTATTATCGTGGCGCAGGAAGGGAAGTGGGAAACGAGATTAGAAACTTGGGGTGGTAGGAGGGTAGCGTGCAGTTGGCGGTGATGGTGATTTGCATCAATGGGAAATGCAGGTAGGGGCTTAGGGTAAAACGCAAGCGCGGTTTGGATAGGACAAAGTTGTTGATGATTGGGGGAGAAGTAAGGTAGTGGATGAGATTAATTGTGATGCTGGGTGGGAAGAGGGGAATGATGGTGGTAGAATGAGAAAAGTTAGTATGTTGGCTTCATGCTAGTGCTTTGGATGGTCCAATAAGGGAAGGGAGAAGATAGGCTCTAATGCTCGAGGTTAAAGATTCTATATGTGACTGACTAGTAGCTAGAGAATAGTAGGATAAGAATAGTAAATCATTTCTGGTTTCTGTGGTTTAACTGGTCAATGGAAATTTGAAGGGGGGTTGCTGTGGAATGTTAGTGCTGCCCCTCAAACAAGCGGGAAGGTTCAGAGCGCAACGCCCGCCCACTCAGCAGACTTTGTGATCCTTGTCTGATTTTCACCGCAGCCTAACGACGTTAACGCTAAGTATTTTGGAAGGATTTACAGCCCAAATTTGGTCAAAGTAGATGCGAAATAGCTATCTTCTATCACGTTGCTCCCAGTCACCCAATTCATGTTCTGTCAGTTTCTCCTTTGGTATGCTTGTAGTTGAAGAGTATCTCAACCCATCTATCTACAAATATAATAGCACCGGACTTAAATATGGCATAACCAACGACTGCAGGAAAGCTCAAGTAGAGGTGAAGTTGAGATTGGAATGATTCCAAAAATAACTCCCCGCCAACCAGAAAAACCCATGTGCTGCAGGGGACCTCCTCCCATGTGGGGACGGAGATGTCTATCTAATAGGGCCAGAGAATCGCACCAGAAAGATCTCAAGAGAGAGTGGAAGCTAGTGTTTGGGACTAAAACCTGGGACGTAGACAAATATAGAGCAGCGGCTCTATGCCGGAGGCAACTGGCTCGAAGTTTGCCTGATAGAGGTACTGACTGTTTGTTAAACATGGATATGGTCCGATCCTGCCCTTCACGAAGGAAGGTGGAGCATGGAAGCCATTAGTTACGATTACTGGGCGGTTAGCTGAGCTTGCCCTGGCCTCTGAGACTAAAGATAGCAAGATCAGACAGGATGGGGATAGATGAACCCTCTTGCATCGATATGGGCGGGGGTAGCATTCTGATGTGTTCTAAAAATGGATTCGTCAGGGCCTGTGATGTGATCTGGCGGCTAGTAAGGCTTAGTAGCAGAGAAGAGCTTCGGGGGGGAAGAAAGGTCCTCTCCAGGTAATGGGGAGGGGGTAAGGTGCGAAATCTTGCATATGTGGGTCAGGAGGGCGCTTAGAGGCTATAAATAGAATATCACACGTGCTGAGTGATATGATTCGTTTAAGTGAGGATATGGAAACACGCATGGGAAAGCGCAGGCATATCGCAGGTAGAACCTCAGAAAGGGGATTGGCACATGCGGAAAGACCGTCATCAGAATGGGAGCACAAGATGGGTGCCAAAAATAGCACCTTTTTGCCGCGGGTGATATCGTGGCTGCAAGCTAAGAGTGAATAGTCTGTTGACAGCAGCCAACAAGCGCTTAATGTCAGGATGTTGTATGCATGATCCATGTCCCGCCAGTCTGATTTCCCCGCAGTGACAGTGTCTGTGCACCAATCAAGCCGATCCCTGGATGTGAACGGGATCAGGGATTTAGGCTAAGCCGAAACTGGGGGAGAAGCCCGTATCGCGGCACTTTATTGGTGGTTAACGAATTTAGGCATTGGATGCCCACCACGGTAGCGCAGGAGCTCGAGGTTTGGTAGCCCAAAAGACCATGAACTGCCCAGGCTCTTAACCACCCTTTTGAATAAGGCTATGGATCCAAAGCGAATTAACGGAACTTGATAGGCGGAGAGTGTTTTAACGAGATATGCATTCTCAAAGACTGTTACTTTTCTAAGCACCCATTGAGCGGGTCCTATAGTCACATTCGAGAAAACGCATGTTAATTGCGTGAAATGGTGACTGCCGTGCATCGCAATCTCCGAAGCCTGTCCTAAAACACAACATCATCCCGTTCCGACATGCATGAAGTAGGTCTTACTACCCAGTGCGCCGAAGGCGTACGCAGGGATTAAGAAAAGTATCAAGCAAATCAAAATGCAACCATGGATCATCCATAGACCCACGCAACAAGGTTGAAGAGTGTAATCGCACTAAATTCCATGCAGCTCTATGCGAACGGTTGATTTAGAGAGCCTATGAAGGCACATGTTGTCCACCAAACTAGTAGCTAGGTTTGAGGTCCATAGTCACCAGAGCATAGGAGTATCTTATTTTAGAATCAAATCATCTCCACAGGGTTTTGTTCAACATTCGCATGCGAGTTCTCTTTGGATGAGAATGTCGTCGTTTGTCATAGATCACAAAACGGTGCGGGATGTCTGTTTCACCAAATCTCTAGGCTCTGCGACATGATAATTTCCAAATATACGCGCCAATGAGAACCTAAATGCACTATTTAATATAGATATGATTCTATTTCACCGGTAAAGTAGATGGAAAGGTATAATTATGATGTCTTCCTTACCTAGTTTCAGGTGATGGTGATGCTTGTGATACGCCGTAATACCTGTATATCAGTATGCCGTATAATACCAGTTCCAAAACAACCGTCACTTATCTGGTTACCGTTTAGATCTGAATTCCAACCGGCATGTCGAATCCTGTAGTGTATCAGAAGAAAATAACCCTATCTGGCATTGACCTATGGATATTTCTCTGAGAATACCTCTGGATCTTGGATTGGACATTGCCGGTGGATCCTCTGGTGGTATGAAGGTGGCTGAGAGGCTCAGCAAGAACACATCCGCGCTAGGGAATCCTTTGGGACCAACGAGGACGTCACCTGTGTGGTGCTTACCCAGTCAACGGTATGTTTGTGGGTAAATTTACTCGCGAGTAGTATCTACTGGGACCATGTGGGAGACACGTGGGTTAAAGGAATCTAGTGAGGATTCTTCCTGGCGTCAAAGCGGGATGAAGTCCTATCAGCTGCATTTCGCTAAGACTGCCTGCGATTCCTTTGAGGCTATGCCATGGCCAGATTTCTGAAAAGGATTGCGATTAGGATGATTGTGATAACAAAGTTCAGGTGTTCAACTCGTTTAATTGGGTAACATTGCAAGCCTAACTCAGAACAATAGATGCCGCTGAACCAAACATAATTGACAAAGGAATATCCTAAACATGTACTAGCCACTCAATTGTAAACGAGGCTTTTTTTCCCAACACAAACAGAACTACACACTATGCTCCAACTCCATTCCTTCCGCCACAGGCAGTACCAGACCGCCGTAAGGTGGATGCTAACCCCTCTAGTAGATGTCAATGCCAAAACAAGCTCCATATGCGATGATTCCCACCGAGTAATAACAAAACATAAACAGAGTAACCATAAGATGTAGCAAGAACAGCCATATGCTGGGATAACAGAGACTTAGCAGTGCAATAAATGAGAAATATACACCAGCAAAATTGGATGCGATCCTCCAAACTCCGTAAGCGCAAAGACATCAAATCCGTCTAAGTCATGGTCGTCGTAGCGTATCCTTAGCGCTCCTGGGATTCGTTGGTCCTTCTGCGTTTGCCCCTTGGTGGGGGTTCAAGTGAAGGCGCGCGCTTGAGATTGACAGTGTGTGTAACAATATGTTGTATGGTAATGGTTCTTCCGTTCGAATCACTTGAGCTCTCAATATACCTTCCCCTCCGATCAGCTGGTGAAAAGGGTGTTCTTAGAGTGAAAGGACTCTGTGGGGATTCAGTTGTTGCTGGGGAGTACGGGTACTGTGGTGAAGCGCGGAGGTGGCGTGCAGAGATAGGCTCCCTTGCTGATCGCGGAGGCCCACGTGATGATGGGGGAATTGAAGTAGGACTAGACTTGGGTACACTTCCAGGAGGAAAGGTTGCGCTTCTAGCAGTGGGAGGCATCGAGACAGGTGATGGTAGAGCCCTGCTCCTCACCCATCTTGTGTAGCTTCCATTGATACCTTCGGGGCCCGAGTAAGCCGGGCGTAGAGCCTTGAGAAACTCCATATGTGCACGTGGAGGGGGCACTAAAGGCCCACTTCCTGGCTCATGCTGATCCATATCAGATCGATGAGGGGCGTTGTCTTGAAGTTGTGATGGGAAGGTCACGCTCTTCGAGGTCTTGAGTGGGTAGAGGATTGGTCGAGGAGCCATGGTACTGTCCAGCAGTTTCTATGTTCGGTATTAGACGAAGTGAATAGGGAAGGCAAAGTATTGAGAATATCAGATGTCTTTGAGTGAGTTCAAAGAGTAGACCCCAAAGACTGTTTGAATTGCAGCAAGGATGAAGTGATCAAGGGTGGTGAGGGAGAGAATGAGGAAAGATGTAGAAGGTTTGGATGGTTGTGGATAGGGGGCGAGGAAAGTGAGGTTAGATGCAGGGAAAGATGGATAATTATATCTTTCTCGATCCACAATGTGGATATTTCAGGATCGTTAATAAAGTGAACGATCAAGTGTGTTGGACGAGAAGTATAGCCACTGGGGTATCGGGTATAGTTGGTTTCGTATGACACTGGTACGATACGTAACGCATTGTATTTCACCGTTACAATACGTTTTTGGTTTCGAGTGGAGGCGACATCGGCACTAGTCTCTGAAGGGTTAGTTGGACAAGCTCCGGTTCCAAAATAGCAACAGCAGCAGCAACAACGGAATCGGCGCAGATTGACCACCTGCTTAGATCCTGCTACGCAAGGTGTAAAAAAAGAACAACTGGATCACTCGCTTGATCCTCGTCCGTCTGTGCAGATGCTGTCCACTCCTGTTTCTAAACTTGGTGCTGGCGCTTAACTTCGATTGACGGCTGCGGAAGACAACTGATGCAGGAGACAACATGCGGCGGAAGAGACACCATGAGATCAGTCCAGAAATAGACTGACCGGCTAGACAGGAAAATTTCCTTCGCAACTACCAGGAAGCCGCCTGATTTCCCCTACATCCCATCGTCGGTGACCTCTCTGGAGTGCAAGCAAAAGCTCATCGCAGTCATTTCGCTTGGTAGTGTTATCGCTCACTATCTCGTTGAACTGTATTCGCCCAGCCTGTCTCAAACCTGACATGTCCCATTCGAGTGAGTCACTATCCTGGCCAGATACCTTAGCTTTGGCCTCTCTGGTCGTCGGGTTTGTCAACACTAGGCGCGCGATACCAAGTGTCTAGTCCAAGGCGTCGGCGACACGCTTCCTGCTACACCGTGGAGCCCGAATCCAGCGCGAGAGACCCTGGTGCTTCAAGATCGCCGCTTCTTTGGGAGGCTCCTGTCTCAGTTCCTCGCTTCATACATATCAGCGGGTATGGGTAGCCATGACAGGCGACACTGGTTGTAAGCTATCAATGCGCACACGACAGCGACTTGGTTGTTACTAGTGAGATACATTCCATTAGATTTGCACTGGACTATTTGGCTCGACAAAGAGACTCGAACAGTTGAACGCTCCATACTGTTTGCCTGGGTACATGTTTTTTCGGCTATTCTGCGAAGAGCGGAGCCTTCTATTACCTGGAGAACACTCGGTAGGGAGTCTTCATTGTGTTACAAGCCACTGCAGCTTGACCTACCTCATCAGTTCCTCATTTGCTTCGCCTTTTACTCGCCAACACTGACCATCATTGCTTCAATAGCTGATTAGTTCACTAAGCTCCATCAGAGAAATGCAATTTTACATGGTAAGTTTTGAGATTATCTTTCATTTTGTGTTTACCTGGTTAGCTTGCCATAATCCTTCAACGTCTCGCTGATAAAACTGTGCCATATATCAGAGACCGTATGTCGCCCTTGCAACGAAATATTTCCAAGGATTTTCGGGACATCATTTGGCAATCAGCAACCACCGGTGACTTGATCATCACTTTCTTTCGAATCTGCAACCGCTACTGGAACCCCGGACCCAGACCTATCTACGTTGGCGTTGCCGTTTTATCGGTCGGTCCTGATTGTATGAAGCTGGCAGGGTATGGTGTGCAGTGTCTGGTTCATCTAGGGTCATTGGTGACAGCGAGTATCAATGACAACGTATGCAGCTCAGAGGCCGACTGAAGTGCTGTACATAAAAGGATGACATGCCGTGTTGGAGCAGAACAAAGCCGACATGAAAGATTCGCGCGGGAGTGGGACCAACGAAGATTACACATAATGCGGATACTGCGTTTGGTATGTCCCTTTTCATCCGTGCTATAGCTGCCTCTGATGTTGAGAACTCCAGGTGTTGGTCGTCCGACTTCTCAGGTACGGTCATGAGCGTCCTGTTCAACAGCCAGCTAAGCCACCTTAAGCTTCAGGCCTACTCCAACGGTGTCCTCGGGCTCGAGTTCTACGCTTGGAGACGTGCAAGCAATATTCCACACAGGATACGGCTCCCTTACTAACCGCTGCTACCGCCCAGGCTTAGCTTCATGTTGGCCACATGCAAAGAGAGGAGCCATTTTGTGACACATTGACAGCTCCAGAAGCTTGGCCTGTTAATAAATTGTGCTGGAGGCCTTAGGCTGCGTGGAGAATTCGCCGGACACATTCATCTTCTCTCATGGTCTTTGCTGGACCCGAATGCCGTTGGTATCTTACTGAATATTCACGCATGGGAACACCGCTATGAGTATCATGATATGTTTGCAACATATTGCCTGACACTGTCAGGTTTCGCTCATTGATGCCTCGAGTTATGGAGCAAATGTGAATCCGCGACATTGATACGAGACCCGTCATTCAACACCTGGGCTTGGGGAATGTGGACAAACCTTTCTAAGCATGTCCTGCTAAACGCTACCTGCTCAACGGACTGCTGGCCAGAGTTACATGGAAGGAACATACTGGGAACAAAAGCTTTCAATCCACTCGCTTTCTCCTATCGAGGCCATCTCCGCGGAGACAGTCTATATCCATTCATGGTCCTGCGCTACCTCGAAGGAGTCATAACAGCAGCCCAATCCATTCGCGAACGGCAGAACTACAATTGATAAAATTACAAATCAGCCCCTCAATCAGGAAGCATATCCACCCCATTCTTATTTCTTGTTCTTATCCCGCATGAAAGGCTGTCAGAGACATGAGGAGCTTCATGGGACATCGGTGTTTTGCTTCGAACATCCTTGGGTATCCAGGAAGCTGAGATGCATGGATGGGAGAAATTAGGATAGTTTCACGGTGACACCTATGTATCTTTTTCGATTCTCGTCGTCCCCTTCTTGCCTAGCCGGTTCTAGCCTGGCCCAGACGCTCACCGCAGAACGTCAGGTTTACGATAAAGCATTGCGTTTATTGCCTGGCGTATCTGGCTATGTCTTTTGGGCTTCGATCCTTAGACATTGTCTCGTTTCCGTCAGCTCGACGGCTTGTTTAGCATCCAGTTGTCGAAAGTTGATGGCCTCGGAGATGAGGATAATTTCGTCGGATATATCACGGATCCTCGCGCTCTCGCGCTCTCGCTCTCGGAGCGGCGGCTCACGTCTATATCCCCGATATTCGACTTCCCCAGCTCGGACCTCTTACAAGGTCTCGGAAATATCAATCTGGATGGAACGTGGACAAATATGGATGTGTTGTATGCTGCGTTTGTGCTTTTTTGGTTAACACAGACGAACATTATCGTTCCTATTCAAACCACGCGAGGGTAACATTCGTCGCTCATGATGTTGATTGTGCGTGAGAGATGTTGTTCAATGCGAAACCAAAGACTCCGAGTTCATCTCCAGTCTCAACAACATGAAATGGTCTCGTCATGGCCAAATGACGTCGCGGGTCCCAGCTGTTTTATAATGAAGCTGTTTGGATAGCTCAAACGCGGTCCGGTACGCGGTCAGAGTATGGATATATAAGAGCGTCCCTGCGCTATTGCACATCTTCGTCTAACTATAGGTTTACCAACAAGCTGAGGCCAAGCCTCTCACTCCATAACACTGGGGCGAAAAGCCGAAATGAAGTTGGTGCGGGCCCTCCGAACTGCCTCTGCGTTATTAGGCTCTCACCCCGGATCGATGCCTATAGGAAGCCAAAGTACTCTACCATGATGGGAGATAGAGCCATGGAAGAACATGGTAAGGAAATGTGGGGCATATCACATGGCTATGGCTATGCCAGTCTTCTACGTGGGCACATAAGGCGCCCTCGTGTTCGAACATGACCGTATACACTCTGCACTCTAGGCTGCGTGATTATCAAAGTTGGCATGCGATGGCAGTGAAACCTTGGAGACATTAACAGCACTTATCCTCTTGTCAACCCGTACTGCTATCGCTGGCCTATGTTTCAAAGTACACGAAAGCTCGCAGTGTGCCCAATTCTGGGCATGTCTCCTGGGAATAGAGCCACCGCACTCGAAGATACCGTTCGTCTCTACATCCATGTCTGCGTCAGCTCCATACAGGGTTTCGGTGGAAAAAGGTGTCATAGCTGGATTCTGCTTTCAACTTTCTTGGAAGGAATACAGATGCCTCGGGTATCGTTCATCCTATGCATTAACCTGCACTTCCTATTTCCTTACTAAGTATAATCTTTCACACGAATGTCTCGATCACACCATAACACTCAACCACGCACATGCTATCGGTCGCATCATGAAGCGCAACGATGCTCGCCCACTGTGGTACATCATAACAGACACCCTTTTTCAGGATCGACCTTCCTGATCTTTCCATTTATCGACAGTCATTTTGTGAGTCAAAACTGGGCCTACGGAATACTGGGATCTACGGGGATGGCGTGCACGCTTGCCAAAATGAGGGGGATAATGAAGTCCAAGCCCATCAAGTCACCACGGATTTGATCACCTCGACACCTTACAACGAGTCCTACAAAGACGATTACATCCAGTCAAAGCTCCTTCGTAAATTGGCTTGCGCAACGGCAATCTTCGGTCTTACTTCGATACAACCAACGGACTGAAAATCATTTGTTTCGATATCGCACTCCATCCACATTAATCAGCCTGGCTCTGGCAAAGTACGTCCCGGACGTTGAACTCCGCAAACCACAACGGCCAGTGGACGTCAGCGACATCGGTTTTCGTCACTTGTCGATCAAGAACGCTGTCCTTTATGTCTAATCCCAAATGTGCGCTTGGGAGCCACCGAAAGGCCTTGTTACTATGCTCAAATAGCCATGCGAGGCCTTATCAAGGAGACCCCGAATTCAAACCGGAGTTATTGCTTGTTGGTCGAACTGACAAGGTCGCAATAGGCATATGGAACCATCGGCAACACAAAGATTCACTGGATGAATGTGCTAACATACTAAGGTGAGTCTACTGTTAAATCGGGTGAGAGGTATGTACTAAACTTTTTATTCTGAAATGCATTCTGCCTATATGACAGTCACCTCTAAAATATCTGGAAAGCGACACTAAGAAATTAAACAGAACTGAACTCGCATTGCTCGAACTAAACTAGACTGAACCACCGGAACGGAAGACGACAGCAACGTAAGGTGAGGACGTGAAACCATGAACATCAAGGAGGCCTAAAACAGACTACATACAGCAGGAGAGCAAATCAAGCATAACTTTACGAGAGAATGAAAAGCCAGAGAACAAAAGACCGAATACGCAGACGAGAGAAAGTGAAGGAAGAGCGTATGTGCGAAAATAAAATAAGGAAAAAAAGAAGAGAAAATAAGTTAATAAAGAATTGAACCAGGAAAAGGAAAAATGGGAAAAGCTCAATGGACCAAAAAAAAAAAAAAAAAAAAAAAAAAAAA